>NC_083768.1:10552390-10572390 GCF_963514075.1 Conger conger
TCGTACGTCAGGCCTGTGGCACAGGGGACACACCACACCCACGATGCTCTTCTCCTTAATGACGGACGAGAAGTACGCCTTGAAGCAGCTCTCGCAGAACGCACATGAGCAGTGTGTCATGGTGATGATCTACACCGAGAGAGAGGGAGGGAGGGAGAGGGAGAGAGAGGGAGAGAGAGGGGGAGAGAGAGGGAGAGAAAGGGAGAGAAAGAGGGAGAGAGGGACAGAGAGAGGGAGAGAAAGGGAGAGAGAGAGAGGGAGGGAGAGGGAGGGAGAGGGAGAGAGAGAGGGAGGGAGAGAAAGGGAGAGAAAGGGAGAGAGGGAGAGGGAGAGAGAGGGACAGAGGGAGGGAGAGAGAGGGAGAGAAAGGGAGAGAGAGAGAGAGAGGGAGGGAGAGGGAGAAGGAGAGAGAGAGGGAGGGAGAGAGGGAAAGAGAGGGAGAGACAGGGAGGGGGAGAGAGAGTGAGAGGAAAAGCAGAAAGGGGGTAAAGGTAAGCAGAAGATTGAGAGAGGAAGAGGCAGTGGAAATGGGGAAGGAGAGGTGGAGAGAGAGAGGGTGGGGGAGAAAAAGAGTAGAGTTGCTTAGTAGGCCGAAAAATGCAATTACAGGCAACAATTATAGATACCCTAAGGGCTTGGATCACAGTACCCCACCGAGTCTGAACAAAACTTGTGTAGAATGACATACATTTACTGTAGGGTCAGGTACAAAGGGGACCACAGCGAAGCTTTAGCGCTGCCTTTCGAATGAGACGTTAAACCGAGGTGGTCATTAAAGATCCCATGACTCATCACAAAGAGTAGGGGGTTCCCTGGTGCCCTGGCTAAATTCCCATCCCTGGCTCTTTCAACCTGCCACCTAATCATCCCCAGATTTAATTGGCATAAAAAATGGTTGCTCTCCCCACCTCTTTTCCACCTCAGCTGGTGTGTGGTTCTGGCACAAAATGGCTGCTGTACAAAGACCTGAAACCAGGCTGCACACCCACTCTACTGAACCTACTTACGACTGCATATTACCTATTCTTTCAAAAATATTTCTGCATTATCTAATACAATATCGACAGATATGGTGATGACCTGAAATGTAGGAAGGAGTACAAAATTAACTCGTTTTTTGTGTCACTGTAAAATGACTGCGGAAGGACATTTAACAAAATATATAACATGCTGTTTCAGGGTGATATTGACAACGACACCAAAAACATGGTCATACGCAGTAGTCGCCCCTGCGTCTAGGCGAAGAGACTCCTGAATTTGCTTTCACAAAGCCGCCAGCAAATGAACCTGAACCACATGCCAGCTCCTGATGCAAAGTACAGGAAGGGTGGGGCAGGGGCTTGTGGGTACTCAACGGCAAGCGACACTCCAACCTCTTTCCTGCCATGAACTTTGACCCAGAAATCATCTTACAGTACCAGCTAAAACATGACAGCAAAGGCTCTTTTACAGTATCAGTTGGAACATGACCCTTGACCCTCACACCTTCTCTTTCACTGTCTGTTGAAACCAAGCGGCCTTCTTGTCTGAAGCCCATTTCCTGGTCACGCTGAGAGACGGTGCTCACTAGCACCAGTATACGTCATTCAGACCCGTTTTTAATGTGCGGACAAAGTATGAAATCAATCTTTTTTTTTTCTTTTCACCTAATGTCCCACCGTGTGCCGATTTTCATGAAGTTATTGTGGTATTAGGACATTACAGTGACACGCTGTGGATGAATCAGGGACAGATGACGTCAGTCTCTCTGACACGCTTAGTGGAGGAGCCCTACTCCCTGCTTCCCTGCTGCGACCACAGCCTCTGGCTCCAAATGACGCCCGTAAACTTCAGTTCTGCGGTTTCAAAACACTTTGCATAAGCCCATGGACAGGCAGTGACCTAACAGACACGTGGCCCATATTTCCTCTACAGTCTATGGATGAAACAGAACCATCTGAGTAAGACTGCGAGATACACAGGTGTAATGTGTGTAATGTGTGTATGAGTGTCAGTGTGTACACACTGTGTGTGTTTGTGTGTGTGTGTGTACACAGTGTGTGTGTGTGTACACACTCACGCACACTTTTTATTTTGAGTATTTTGGAGGACTACCCCCCTGCAGTCTCACCTTGCTGAAGGACACCTGCTCCCGGCAGATGGGGCACTCGTGGGAGAGGTACCTCAGGGCGGAGGCGAGGTCCCGGCAGGACTGCGCGGCCTCCAGCGCCTCCTCTGGGGAGAAGCTCCGGCCCTCCAGGGACAGGAGGCTGTGGAACACGTGGACCTTGTCCCGCGAGACTCCATCCGGGACAGGGATCTGGGAGGGGAAGAGGGCACTGACATCACGTTACAGCCATCTGGCAAACAGAACAAAGTCCATACCCCTAACCAGGGTGCTGGAAGACCCGAGAGGGAAGTGGAGTTTCAAGGGCTTGTTGATTAATCTGGTAAAGTAGTAATGGCTAGTAGTAATAAAGTATAAACTTAAATATACTTTACATTTGAGCTTACATTGCCAAATACAAGCACCAATAATATAGTCTAAGCCAGGGGTCGGCAACCCTGTCCTGGAGAGCCGCAGGGTGTGCCGGCTTTCGTCTCCACCTTAAAATAAGCAACCGATTCAGACCCAAGAAACCAGGTGAGGTGAGTTAACTGTGTAATCAACGGCTTTCATTGATCAATTAATGCCAAGTAACAACGAAAGCCAGCACACCCTGCGGCTCTCCAGGACCAGGGTTGCCGACCCCTGGTCTAAGCAAACACAACCGTAGTTGGGAAAATGCACATTAGTCAACATGTCGAAGTGTCCCTGAGCAAGACACCTAACCCCCAACTGCTCCTGACGAGCTGGTTGGTGCCTTGTATGGCAGCCAATCGTCGTTGGTGTGTGTATGTGTGTGTGTGTGTATGAATGGGTGAATGAGAAGTATCAATTGTACAGCGCTTTGGATGAAGGCCAACCATTTACCATTACCACCAACCCCAAAGGGGCATTTGTGTCCTGATGGACTCCAAAATGTTTTTTTTCTTTTCTTTTTTTTGGTCTTTTTAACGGCCTCCGAGTCCCCTCAGGGTGGCTGGCTCCAGCCCGTTAGAACTGGCACTAAGCGTGTCTCATTACATTAATGGCATTTAGCAGATGCTCTTATCCAGAGCTACGTACAGTTGATTAGACTAAGAAGGAGACAATCCTCCCCTGGAGCAATGCAGGGTTCAGGGCCTTGCTCAAGAACCCAACGTCTTATTGTGGCTACACCGGGGATCGAACCACCGGCCTTGCGGGTCCCAGGCATGTACCTTAACCACTACGCTACAGGCCGCCCTACGCGCTCCCCTCAGGAGAGACTGGAGCTTCTGCCAGCGTCATGACTCACCCGAGAGAGAGCATCCACCCTGTTCACCTGGACGGGGAACTCCTGCTGGTTCACAGTGATGACGTGGTCCACTTGAGTGAGTATCCGCTCAGCGTCTGAGGGACAGACAGACAGAGAGAGACAGACAGAGACAGAGAGAAAGACGGATAGATTAAAGGATACCAGGATGCTATAAGGATAAATCCTGACTGGTCTAATCAAAATGATTCCAAGTCCAAGGACCTGTGAGTGCTAACTGAGTCCAGTTAAAGAGTCACAGGATGAACTCCTCAGAGGCTGGAGCTGGGTCTTCCAGGCTATGCCATCTGCACCCATAACAAGGTCCAGACCTCTGAGTTTCCTGCTAAATGCAAGTCCCCAGACCTCTGAAACCACAGCCTTAGGGACTGCAGCACAGGGACAGGGTTCTGAGACACAAGCACACTGCTCAGCACCAAAGCATATGTATCAGGATACATCTGGGATTCATGTTTCAATATCACCTTTCCCGGCCTGTACTAACAAATTGTCCTCAACATTCCGGTTACAGGTTTTGAATAATTAATGATTTCTGATAAGGTTTTGAAAACAATTATAATCCAGTCAACACAGAGAAAACAACAAGTACAGACCGGATCACGTTCCTACTGTACGTTGCATCCAAACAAAAATGTCGCACAAAATAAGATCATTTACTGCAGGATCAGCTGTCAGTCGAGCTGGTCTGTCCGGATTCTGCCGACACCAACAGGCCGATGCACTCGTTAATCAATCAACACCCCACTACTCAGCTCTACTAGCTCAATGAATCATTTACTGAGCATAGCAGCGCGCAAGCTTTTGTGTACCTCACTCCGACACTGTTCAGGATCACAGAATCACACAGATGGTAGCGTCAATAAGTGTAAACATGCTAAACACAGAAACACAACTGACAAGGACACCATCTCGCATCCTGCTCCTCTGTGAACGCCTGGCTTAATGTAGCTTTATCTCTGTGCTGCTGGATACCACACAGCAACAACCAACAGATAAGCCAATCTCAACAAGTATTTATGTCACAGTTTGACTCATTTCATGATTTGAACATTTCAAGTAAACAGTAACTTAAAACAAGTGAATATCTTTTATTTGAGTGAAATAAAATAAAAAAAATTTAAGTCTTATTACAAGACTAAAATATCTGTGAAGACAATGTTTGCAGTGCGAGATGACCACAATTCATCCATTTGCAGCAAACACTCACAATTAAAACCCAAAATAAAAAATTTACAATGAAAAAACATATCCCACCACCAAAAACAGTACACTGTTCCTTGAAAAAATCAATCAAAGCAAAAAGCACAAGAGTGAGTCATTATTACATGACACAGACCTCAAAGTGAACACACCAGAGTGAGTCATTATTACATGACACAGACCTCAAAGTGAACACACCAGAGTGAGTCATTATTACAAGACACAGACCTCAAAGTGAACACACCAGAGTGAGTCATTATTACATGACACAGACCTCAAAGTGAACACACCAGAGTGAGTCATTATTACATGACACAGACCTCAGAGTGAACACACCAGAGTGAGTCATTATTACATGACACAGACCTCAAAGTGAACACAACAGAGTGAGTCATTATTAAATGACACAGACCAGAAAGTGAACACACCAGAGTGAGTCATTATTACATGACACAGACCTCAAAGTGAACACACCAGAGTGAGTTATTATTACATGACACAGACCTCAGAGTGAACACACCAGAGTGAGTCATTATTACATGACACAGACCTCAAAGTGAACACACCAGAGTGAGTCATTATTACATGACACAGACCAGAAAGTGAACACACCAGAGTGAGTCATTATTACATGACCGAGAACACAAAGTGAACAGCACCAGTAATTATTTAATGACTGAGATCAAAGAAAAAAGAATAAAGTGAGATTTACAAAAACACTTTATATATAATTTTTAAAGCATTGTAAAAGGTGATTTGAGAAAGAATTCCCAGAACCATTGATTCATCGGAGTAACAGCTGGTCTCCTCCCCTGATTGGCAGAGTAAGAGCTGTTCTCCTTCCCCAATTGGCTGAATAAGAGCTGTTCTCCTCCCTGATTTGCCGACCCTGTGCTGCGATACCTCGGGGGTCGTGGAAGATGACGCAGGCCTGGTCTGGTTGGCTGGTGGGATAGAGCACGTCCAGAACGTCCCCGCCCCCGTTCCTCCGACGCTGGAAGTACAGGGTCAGTTTGTTCCTCATCACGTTGCGGGGGACGTCCCGAGGGAGACGGGTCACCTCGATCAGCTGCCTCTCATCCACCAGGGCCCCCCCGCCCCCCGCGCTGTCCTGCGCCTGGCTGAGCGCACCTCCCAGGGCGCGGGGGCCACTGTCCCTCTGCCCGTTAGTGTTTTGGATTCTCTCCATCTCTGTGAAGCTGAAAGCAACGTTCCGCTGCAAAAGGTCTGCAAAGCACGGACGCATTTCCTTTTAAGGAAGTCTCATAACCTTGCCTTCAGTCCAAAGAAATTGCACCACTTTTGCACCACAGTATTTACAAAAAGAAAAAAGAAAAAAAGAAAAAAAAATTATTTAACTAAATCCAAGACATTATTAGCCCCTTTAACAGACGACAAACTTGTCAACACAAAATACATTCAAAACAACAAGGCGTGGAACAGTTTGGACCGCGGCCAAAAGATAAACAAGACAAAGTGCTCCCTCTGCTGGCAAAATTTAACAGCAACAAATTTCAAACCGCTGAGGTTCACAACAAGCGACGCTGCCAAAAAAAACAACTCGCAAAGTTTTTCCGTGAAAACGGAAATGGAACGGCCAGGTCCAGCGCAGTTTCATAATGAAACGTTTCAGCACTCACCGCGGTTATTAGAGTTGAGTTTGTTAAGGTTGGAGACTCTGTCCAGCTGCAGGCTCGTGAAGAGGTCGTCTATGCCCACCGTTTTTGAAGAATTTGGAACTGTAGCTAAGGGATAAAAATGAGTTGCTAAGGACAGAGCTAAAAATAGACACGCAAACAGGTTTCTCACAGAAACCGTGTAGGAAACATATTTTAGCTTATCCGTCACCCTGAATAATGGCAGGAGTCGACAGCGCATTATCAGCTGAAATTGATGTGGGCTAACTTGAAAAACAAGTTAGCAGTACATATGCTATTTCGGATGCATTAGTGTGCTCATGTTTTTCAACTTCGAGGCACACATACGCTCCTGTGAAAAAATGAGCCCTGGATGGTTATATTGTGCAGTGAAAGAATGTCACCCAACATCATATATTTTGGCTTCAACAAGCACCATAAATACCATCACATAAACACTAGGTCTCACTTTATAATAAGGTATATGAATGGACATTAACTAATATACACTCAGTGAGCATTTTTATTAGACTTAAGCTTTCTGTTGCTGTAACCTATCCACTGAGAGGTTTGACGCAGTGTGTGTTCAGAGATGCTCTTCTGCATACAACTGTGGTAACGCGCAGTTATTTGAGTTACTGTACTTGCTTGTCAGCTTTAAGCAGTCTGGCCCTTCTCATCCGACCTCTTTCATTGACAAACCTTTTTTTTGCTCACAGAACTGCTGCTCATTGGATGTCTTTTTCTTCCTTTTTCGCACCATTCTCTGCAAACTCTAGAGACTGTTGTGCGTGAAAGTCCCAGGAGATCAGCAGTTACTGGGATATTAAAAACCACCGTGCCTGGCACCAACAATCAAATGCTGTCGATTGATGAAACTATGTTTACGTAACACTCAAGAAGCCATTAGAAGAGCGGGATATACAGCACATGTGACAAGAACACACACGAAAATGAGCATTTGCTCTTCCCAACATGAATCCCTCTACTCCTATGACCCTCTCTCACGGATTATACTTGCCAAAAAAAGGGGTCATGTAATCAAAATTATGTTGACATACAGTAGTGTTCAGTGATGATTATACACCTAACACAATGAAGATAACCAAGTACCAATCAGAAACCAAGTACTATTCAAGTATTTATTTAATTTATTTAATTTATTTCATGCTTCGTTCAGCCTCCACAGGCCGCTTGGCACCTCCCCCTCTCCGAACCTCCACCTCACGCTCACGACTACTGTCTGTTCTGGCTCCACGGTGGTGGAATGAACTCCCCGTTGAGGTCAGAACTGTACAATCTCTCCCCACCTTCAAGCGCAAACTGAAGACGCACCTCTTCAAGCAGCACCTCTCCCCGTCCCTCCCTACCTCCCTGTGATCCTTAATTGTTGTCTTTGTGATTTCCGTAGTGTTTCGGTATTTTTAGTTGGCTATGTAAGCAGTATTTGGATGGTTAAGTTTGGTCACTTTTGCTTTGTTGTTTATTTGTTGTTTAAAAAAATAAAATAAAATAGGCCCTGGTCCTTATCTTTGTTGTACGGGTAGCAATTGAAATTGTACTTCCCTCTAGGGTCTTTCAGCGTGCTTAGCCCTGGTTATGGGTATGCACTTTGTTGTACGTCGCTCTGGATAAGAGCGTCTGCCAAATGCCAATAATGTAATGTAATGTAATATTGGTTAATGCAGATGAAAATGAGTAAACAGTGTGGCCACCCTTTGCTTTGATTACAGCATTTAATCATTCACATTTTTTTTTTACCATTCCATATGGTTTGAAGTTCATTCGATGTTACAACATATTTATTTATTTTGGTATCCAGCGAATCTCAGATTTGCTCACTCAGATTAAGGTCTGGACTTTGAACGGGTCAAGTCATAACTTTTATATCACCGGATGATTATTTTCATCAAGTGAGCAACCGGCATCGTGTAAGGCTACAATGCGGCTACGAACAATCTCAGAGAGCTCCTTCCGTCGTGCCATCGTGTTTAACACTGTGACACTGCTCAAAGTTCATGTTACCTTAAATTCCAGTATTCCAACTGACCATCAGAAGTAATTTTGCAGAATAATGCTGCTTCAAACCAGTTTAAACAAACAGTTTGGCATCAACAATCATGGAATGAGCCTTCAAACATGCATTCATGCTTTGCAAAAGTAAAAAAAAATTTTTTTTTCTAAAAACATTCTTTTATCTGTTTATTAGCCATACTTTTACCCCAATGTCATTGTGGGAATTATTTTTTTCGTTGTCATTGCCTATAATAGTATTGTTTCATACATTTTCAATAACATTAAAAAAAAGTAATCTATTAGGACCCCCTTTTACACAAACGTGGTGGCATAATCATCGCTGCACCCTGCTGTATAATCGTTACATAAATACATGCTTAGTCTAGCAAGAGTTCACTGTCAACACGAACCCACAATTAACCTGCGTGAATTTGTAACGTTATCATTTAAAAATAAATATTAGGCAGATGACTATAATGTTCTGTAATGTTTTAAGAAAGAGAGCCAGCCACGGGCCTTACCCAGGGGGGTCTGGGTGAAGGGGTTGGTGGAGGGGAAGGAATGACCGCTTGGTGCTCCGAAGGTGATCCCCAAATCCAGAAGCTCCTCCGTATAGGACTTCCTCACTCTCCGCGCCGTGCTGGGATCTGGCTGCTGGTGCTTTGTGACGCTGGGCAGAGCTGGAAAGCAATACTGAAGCTGAGGCGCGAAACTGAAAGTGAAAGTGACTCCACCTTCATTACGCAACAGCCGAGTTCACAAACAGAATACTCTGCGTGTGCGTGCGTGTGTGTGCGTGAGTGTGTTTGCGTGTGTGTCTGTGTGTATGTGCGTTTGTGTGAGTGTCTGTGTGTCAGATTGTGTGAATGTGTATATGTGTGTGTGTATGTGTGTATATGTGTGTATGTGTGTGTGTGTGTGTGTGTGTGTGAGTGTGTGTATGTGTGTGTGTTTATATGTGTGTATGTGTGTGTATGTGTGTGTATGTGTGTGTGTGTGTGAGTGTGTGTATGTGTGTGTGTGTGTATGTGTGTGTTTATATGTGTGTATGTGTGTGTATGTGTGTGTGTGTGTGTGTATGTGTGTGTTTATATGTGTGTATGTGTGTGTATGTGTGTGTGTGTGAGTGTGTCAGATTGTGTGAGTGTGTCTGTGTGTATGTGCGTTTGTGTGAGTGTCTGTGTGTCAGATTGTGTGAGTGTGTATATGTGTGTGTGTATGTGTGTGTATATGTGTGTATGTGTGTGTGTGTGTGTGTGTGTATGTGTGTGTATGTGTGTGTGTGAGTGTGTATGTGTGTGTGTGTTTATATGTGTGTATGTGTGTGTGTGTGTATGTGTGTGTGTGTGTGTGTGTGTATGTGTGTGTTTATGTGTGTGTTTATATGTGTGTGTGTGTGTGTGTGTGTGTATGTGTGTGTTTATATGTGTGTGTGTGTGTGTGTGTGTGTGTGTGTGTGTGTGTGTGTGTGTGTGTGTGTGTGTGAGTGCATTCCAGTAATACCCTCTGTCCTGTTTCTCCTCCAGGTTCCTGACATCATGTACATAGAGCGTTTAATAACATAACTAATGCATGTACACCATGAACCACACTGCCTCCCAATTAATAATTTCCATCAAACAAAATGTACAAAAAACAATGTTTTCACATTGATAAATTCCATTTTACTGGAGTTGGTGACCGCACAAGCATCATATAGACCGAAGGAGTGGCTAATGTGCCTCGAGTCTTTAGACTTTACCTTAACGTGCTGCCCAGAAGGCTCTTCTAAAGAGATGCACAGACCCCTTACAATGGAGCCAAACTGAAAATCTTCAGGCAAAACACTGTTTTTTAAACGTATTAATATCAGGACTCAAAACTGACAACCTTCACGCAAAACACTGGTTTTTAAACGTATTAATATCAGGACCCAAAACTGACAACCTTCACGCAAAGCACTGGTTTTTAAACGTATTAATATCAGGACCCAAAACTGAAAACCTTCATTAGGAATGGAGTACCTCCCAGGGACCCATCAAATACACGTACCAGCATAGCCTAGGGGACCACAGACCCATTCTGCACCTCCTACAGTCCGGCGACCCGCAGCTAAAGAGACACTGACACTGACACAAAGGGCGGTCACACCGGGTACCTAAATGCTGGTGTCCCTGCGCGATCACGCCTGAGCCAACACTAAACACAACAACAATAAACAAGTGACAGGGAGAGCTGGAAAGACCTTAAAAACCAAGAGAAATCAACTGGATCATTAACTGGAAGTGTTCATTAACTTCATTAGCATTTCTCTCTGAAAGCGTGCGAAGACAATTCCCTCTGCACAGTCCTTATTTGCACACTGACAACTGCGGCTCTGTTGGCAGAACATTATTCAGACAAAAGATTGTGGGGTGCACCGACTTCATGCGTCTTAAAGTAACTGAAACGCACATCCCCTCTTATGTGTTCCTCAGGCCATTCGAGGTACGGTTGTGTTCATACCAATAGCAGTGCGTTAAAAAGTGATTCAAGTGCAACCATTGTTTAATAGCTTTTAGTTCCATATTTCGAATGTAGTGGAAACATTACACATTCAATTCCAAATCAAAGCCGTCAAAGAAATGGCAGAATCAACGTTTTCCCCTTCAAACTCAAACACTACTGTATAAACTGAAGACATTTTTTCAAGATTTAACACTTAAATTAATGAACTAATATTTAGTTGCATAGGGTAGTAGCAGAAATCAGGTCAGTGGAGGTAGCAGCAGAAATCAGGTCAGTGGAGGTAGTAGCAGAAATCAGAAGGTGAACACTCACTGTTGCTACCAGCTCCCTGCAGATGGGAAACCGAGGAGGCCATGGAACTGGTGGCTACCCCATGCTGAGCGGAGGGGCTCCGGTACGGCAGGCTGGGGAGGACAAAAAACATAAGACGCTGTTCAAGCTGCACTCATGTACCGAATGCAAGCAAACGCAGGGTCAGCACTGTACAGCAGGAATCAACATCAGTTGATGATCCCATACACTTAACAAAACTTCATGTACTCAGACGTACAGAGAAAATCCTCCACGTTGTAAATGTTTGTATATTTTAGGATTGCTTAAATCTGATAGGTAAGAGATAAGGCTTGCTTAAATCTGATAGGGAGGAGGTAAGGCTTGCTTAAATCTGACAGGTGGAGGTAAGGCTTGCTTAAATCTGATAGGGTGGAGTTAAGGCTTGCTTAAATCTGATAGGCGGGAGATAAGGCTTGCACTGGCATCCTCCACGGTCTGGGAGAGCCATGGAAGAACCCGGAAACGCAGTGGGACTGCAGCAGTAGCGCAGCACTTGGCTGTGTGGTGAAAGACTCACCTGTCAACAGGCTGTCTGTAAGGCTCGAGAAACTTCACAGGCTTGTGGCTGCCTAGACAGAACAGACAAGCACCCAATCACAAGCTTTTTCTACACACGCATCCAATCACAGAAATCAAACACCACAGCCGGTATACTCGACTGACTCTCACCGTTAAAAGACAGTACTGAATTTAAAATGATTACATTTCATTACATTCCATTATATGACATCTCTGACTCTTTTATCCAAAGCGACTTACAGTTGACTAAGCAGGAGACAATCCTCCCCTGGAGCAATGCACGGTTAAGCGCCTTTGTAGCATTTGATTTGGGATGCAGCCCAGCTGTGAGCAGCACCACTGCCCTCACCTGAAAGGAGGGGGGATTGCGGGTGGGCCAGGGGTGGAGTCTGAGTGCGGTGTAGGCCTGTAGAAAACAGGGGGGTCTCCCTCTGAAACGCTGCCCTCATTTCCTCCAGGACGATAGAAAGGCTGGACCATCCCTGGCAATGAAACCACACACAAAAATATACATTTCCACGGAGCCAACATGGCCGCCTATTCCTGGTGATATACTGCCTGTAGGTTTTCATTTCAACCCTAATTTGACACACCTGATTCTACCACAACAAAGCCTCTAGCTGTTGATGAGGTGTACTCTGTGAAGACGTGCTGGAACATCTCCAGGAACAGGGTTTGGCAGCTCTGAGTGAATGTGTGTAAAAGTGCTCTCTTCCTTCAAGTCATATATTTATGGATTCATATCCGTTTCTAGGCCACGGGGTTTCCTGAGATGTCACACGCATTGCAATATGGCCAGAACTGCAAGACCTCATAATATGAGCCATAATATTACCACAAACATACTCTCCCTGAGGTTTGAGACTCATTCTTCACTAATATGTCAAACGGCTAATCCATCCATCCATACATCCATTATCTTAACCCGCTTATCCTGAACAGGGTCGCAGGGGGGCTGGAGCCTATCCCAGCATACATTGGCCGAAAGGCAGGAATACACCCTGGACAGGTCCAGTCCATCGCAGGGCACACACACCATTCACTCACACACTCATACCTACGGGCAATTTAGACTCTCCAATCAGCCTAACCGGCATGTCTTTGGACTGTGAGAGGAAACCGGAGTACCAGGAGGAAACCCACGTGAACACGGGGAGAACATGCAAACTCCGCACAGAGAGGCCCCGGCCGACGGGGGATTCGAACCCAGGACCTCCTTGCTGTGAGGTGGCAGTGCTACCCGCTGCACCATCCGTGCCGCCCACCAAACGGCTAATATGCAAACAAAATCAAACAATTACATCATGTGAGTTGCCCTGGATAAGGGCATCTACTAACACGATGAGACCACTTCTGACTACTTAGCACACTTTGTTGGAGTAGGTAGCAAGGTGTTTATCATTGCACAATATCTTGCATGATGGCGCAACACTGTAAAATGAAAGCACAGAAAACAAAACGTTCTCACAACGTTGCCACCGTGAAGTGGCAATGTTATAACATTGACCAAACCTTCCAGTAACGTTGTGGAGACGTTTCACGTTAGCTGGTGACTCACGTGCTGCCAGTTGTTGAGGCACTGCAGGAGAACAAGCCCCTTCGTGTCCACGTAGCTGCACTTGGGGTTGATCACCATGGCGACCGAAGGCCGCAGGAAGCACTTCGGGGGACTCTGAGGGTGCGTGTTGTGCAGCCAGATGCATATTGGGATATCGTACACGTTACCTGGGTTACCAAAGCACACACGGTGGCGTCGTTTAACGGCACAGAAGCAACAAGGCACAGTTCTGTAATGTTACATTACATTACATTACATTACATTATTGGCAGACGCTCTTATCCAGAGCGACGTACAATTGATTAGACTAAGCAGGAGACAATCCTCCCCTGGAGCAATGCAAGGGCCTACACTGGGATTCGAACCCCCAACCTTGCGTGTCCCAGTCATTTACCTTAACCACTACGCTACAGGCCGCCATTACATCGGTACACCATCAGTCAATGGCCAGTAGGGCTACACATAAGAAGCTCTGAGCATAGTACATGACATATTTCAGACAGCTGTAAAATGGGAGCTAAATCTCTGTAAATCTCACATTAGGACATCTGCACAGCAATTGATGCAGCACTCTTACCTTCGTACCAGATGGGAATGGTGCCACTCAAATTAAGCAACTTCTTTGTCTTCCCATCGCTGAAGCCTACAAACAGAAAAAGAATAGTGACTATAAACTGTCTATACTTTATGTTAATAATCAATAAATGATCACAGAATATTGCCAAAAGCAGTAGCGGTAGTAATACTATTAAATGATCACAGCTATTAGCAGCTGTGTTCATACACTAGTTCTCCCCACCACCATCTGCAGTTCTCCTCCAAAAGACAAGGTGTCGCCAGCCTGCTTTCCTTTCCCACACTCAAACTTACTGGGGCAGTACCCTATAGGTACGTAAACCTGTACCCCTAGCCAGCAATATATCATCCGTTAAGCCAGAAGGTGCTGGGTTCAAATCCCGGCTTGGGCCTTTTTGTGTGGAGTTTGCAAGTTCTCCCCGTGTCTGTTTCCACATACAAAGACATGCACGTTAGGCTACTTGGGGGGGCATTAACAGGGCGTTGCTGCAAAAGAGCATGTGTGCTCAGTGAAATTACCTTGCATAAATAAAGGTTAATATTAAAGAAATAAATACATAACTTTTTTCTGAAAGTGTTGGGCGGCTATTGGGGTCCAGGGGGATCACATCTCTGGGTGACGCAATTGCCAACTGCCACCCCTCCCCATCCAGCTACAGTCAGCACTCGCACAGCCTGGACTAAACCTGGGACCGCAGGGCTCACCCCGGCACCAGAACAACTGATAACCAGAACAGTGCCTTAACCTGATAATCCACCGAGCGGCACCTTAATATAGTAAGTAGATTGACACCAGACAGAACTGTACAGTACTGTGCGGGTCGTTAAATGATCAAAGAGGAGAGCATTAGGGCAGGTGTGCGCAACACAGGCCGATCCGTTTCAGGATTATTGTGCCAACTGCTGCTCTTAATGAATTCGCTCGATCACATCTCGATCGGACATTGGTAAAGCACCAGCTACAGCCGCAGGCTACAGCGTATCCTAAAGATTTTACTGCGCTCAAGTACAGGAGTGAGCCGGGGTTGTTTATAGAGGTGTCAGAAAACTAAAACTAAGGTAATTGGCTGGAACACAAAATCCGAAAAACGCGGAACGGGCCCCCTCCGGGTCCGGAGCCGTGCGACCCCCCGTGTTGCGGCTGCGGTCGTTACTATGACAACACAAGCCGGCTGGACGCTGGGCCTCCGCGGGTCAACGGGTGAAAGTGAAACCATGGAAACGGCAAATGCTTGGGGAAGCCCGGTCGCCCATTCCGCGGTACTCACAGTAATCGTCCACGTACAGATGCAGGTCCTTAAAGGCTGCGGTGACACTCTTGATATCTGTCAGTGCCTCTGTGGGGTGGGTATATCCGCACTGAAAACACAAGAGAAACAGAGATACAGTCCTATGTAAAACCAGGCCGGCATGTTGCCTCTGCAAATTGTGGTATAATTACAAACTTTGCACGCACGCAAAGAACGGGGACGATTTTCCAGGGCTAACGACTTAGCCTACACTATTTGTAAATCAATTTGGTTAGCCTCATATAATGGATGGTATGGGGGGCTTATTCAGGGTTCACATCAGGACACTTTGTTTCCCTGTGCCTTTGATGTGCGCTAGGTTCTGGATGAGTTATGGGATTATGTTTTCTAATGAGCCAAACTGGTCCATTAGGAAACATTGACCCAGAACTCCAATCTATAGCACAGGCGTGGTCTAATGACTTCAAATGGAGTTTCATAAATAAAGCCATTCAGGCAATACATCATAACCAACACGCAATGTTACCTTGCTAAATAGTAAGCAAAATTTGCGGTCATTGAAAGTTCCAGAACTAAGTGCACATACTCTACTTGACAAAGGGAGGGGGGGGGGGGAGGGGGGGGTGTGTATGCTGTGCAATTGCAATCCCAGAATGTTAACAAGCTCTTATATTTTCTTAATTACACGTTCATGTTTTGAGGGGTTATTTACCATCTCAAGCCACATTATGTCAGAATTGAATGTCCACATTGTGCCACATTGCAAATTGCTTTGCAAATGATAATGAGGCAAACCTGCATTATGTTGAGTTGAAACCATGCAGCTTTGGCTCGTTATCGTTTTCAAAGCAATTAGGAGCCTATTGATTCGCCCCGGTCCTTCATTGCATCAGTTAATTTTTTTAACACTGTGTTAACACAATGCAGGTTTGACTTTTAGTGGCCATGTGTCCCCGGTTTCACCAGTTAGGAGCCTATTGATTCAATTGTTTAATTTGAGCAGTTTTTTTTACACTTTGTGTAATGTAATATAGCTAGCACAATGGAGATACAGCGGGGACGTTTATTCTTCATGGCATGCATAGTTTGTGATATAATGTGGCTTAAGGTGGCACATAAATACAATACATTACATTTAGCTAACGCTTTTTTCCACCGTGGCTTACAGTTGATTAGACTAAGCAGGGGGACAATCCCCTTGGAACAATGTGGGGTTGAGGGCCTTGCTCAAGGGCCCAACAGCTGTGTGCATCTTATTGTGAACCGCCAACCTTTGTCGGTCCTAGTCATGTACCTTCAACACTATGCTACAGGCTGCCCTATATAATCCCACAAAACATGAAACAAGTAAGTTATTTAAAGAACATTATCAGCTTGTTGAAATAATAGTATCGCAATTGCGATTGGAAAGAAATGAAGCATAGCGCCCCACCAGGGCCAAGTTAGAAAACTGGAAGAGGGGACACCGCTAACTACAGTAACTTTAACGAAGTGGAATCCTGGTTGCGTACATTGTCGCTTTCTTAATCACAGCGATAAGCAAATTAATATTATTTGCTTTAGCGTGGTAAATGTATGATTACGCTAACGTTACCAAGCTACTCACTGTGTTCAGTTAGCAGATAAATTAAATTAGGACAATCTGTAACATGTGAAATGTAACTTGGTTATCGTCTAGCGAAACTACCTGCTAATAGTAATACATCTAACGACTTTACATGCAAGCAAGGCTGCTCGCCAAAGTCTCACGGGAAATTACCATTTGCTATTCTCTCTAGCAAGTTACACCGTTGTCAGCTAACGTTAGCTAGCTACAAATTAACACGTATATTGTAAAATAAATGTGCTGAATACCTCGTATTCCCCGTAATTATATCATAGCTAATACGTTTTTTTTAGCTGGTTTTCTGTCAAAAGGCGCTATTGTTCACACGGCTAACAAGCTACTGGATACAGGCTACAGCTAACTAGCTAGCTTTACTTGAGGGATAGCTGGTGCCTGGTGCCCGAATTAAGGTCCAAATCTACGGAGGAGATTCGTGACCGTTTATTCACTAAGTTACTCTGTCCCTCCGCCATCTCATCATGCGTGACAAATGCTCGAAAAAGTACTGCAAAAATAAAGAGTAACTGACTTGGATAGCTTTAGCTAATGTCAGCGAATATTGATAGGGCAAGTTAAGTTAGCATTAGCTAGCTGTCTATGTATTCCCTACCTCAGTCAGGGCTGCAGGCGCCTGATCACCATTTACCCACGACATTCTCTCAAGACTGTAAATTTAACCCGCGGAGACATCATAGACCACTAAACTGTACATAACCATCGCGTAGGTGTCGGCGTAATTAGTGATGTTGTTTGTGTGTAATCGAAGGCGTGGCAATCAGTATCAGCCGACAAGAAGTTTCGGTTGTCTACCGCAGGGTTGCCAGGTTAAACAAAAAAACCCTAATGCAAGTTTGCTACGGGATGACCGATCAGTGCGCTGGTCATGTATCCTGATGTACTGTATGTAAAGGCACTCTATCTCAGTGAGGGTCTTTCGATATTGGTGCTATTAAACAGTAATTAAGAAAATCCTTGAGTTTTTTTTTTTTCATGGTCTTCCTGTTTTTGGAGCGCTGCGTCAGAGTCAAATTTTGCCGAGCTGTCGCTCTCATGACCCCGCGGTATCCGACAAAGTAGTCACGCAAGTAAACACGGGAGAACTAAAATCTAAAATCTGTCAGCCAAGAAAAATGAGTTTCGAAAACAAAGCATTTACGATTATAAATGACTTTTTTAATTGAACTTTCTGCAGATCTGATTTTATGTTGTCCTTTGTCTAACACACACACACTCATGGTTTAAATTAATTTTGTTCTGCTCTGTTTGGTCCTCACAGATGCCCTGAACATGAGGCTTTGGGATAAACACTTTGTAGGAGAAGGAAGAAAAATTAAATCCATAAGCAAACCACATTCTTCTCCCAAGCGTTTATCCAAACATTAAATATGCATGCAGGAAATCCATTTGCACCAAATGTTTTGTGGCATATCTGAAGATTTGCCCGTTTGGAACATCTTTAGGACCGTGTAACAACGGGAGATAAAGTCTAGGGAACAGAAACGAAGGGCCAACTGTTCAATATGGGCCTACTATCACTAACCTCTGCAGCCAACGCAATTTCTCCGGAGCAAGATAACTGGCAAAGGCCATTGTCTGATCCCCCGCCCGGCCTCTGCAGTGGTGCCTACCTGATTAAAAAGGTGCCCGTGCAGCTGCTAAAAGAACGCTTCCACAGGAGGTGCAGAAGGATTATGTCGAAACATAAAGGGAGCTATATCTCTATGTGCCACCCCTGTCTCCCAGATATGAGTTCCACCTCCACCGAATCCATCATCTTCTCAGCCCCGTGCCCCACCCCCCCACCCCACCACGTCCTGGAGCTCCTCTCCGCTTCCGTGTAGGCGTGATGAATCCCCTCCTTAATTTTTCCAGAGTATTCTATTCATCTCTTCTCTTGCGCATAGCACTCCCTCTATCATCTGCAGCCAGCACCCACACTCCACCCCTGAGGTCTGGTCCAAAAAAAAAAAATTGGGGGGGGGGGGGGGGTTATTGGTGGTGGGGTGGGGGGTGAGTTGACTCTGTTCCATTCCCCTGTTTAACCCGCAGGACTGTGGAAGTTTGGAGTGGTCAAAATCACTGATTGAAAGTGATGGTTATTATTAGGATGTGTGCATTTCCTGGCTCTTTCTAAGGCTAAACATATGTGCGCTACACAGCCAATAAACGAACAATGGCAACCAAAGTTAAAAAATAATTGAGATTTTTTTTTCTTTGATTAAAGTTCAGTTAATTTCAACACAAGTCCTCTTTCATTTGCAATTTCGGTGTCACCGCGGACTGCCTCTGAAACAGGAGGCATGTTATTACCTTCATTAAAATCAGATCAATTGTCCCTTGGAACAAAGTTTATTTAATGTTCAATATAAAATCCAATATATGATTGCGCTGCGCACAGTAGATAATTTGTGTTTCCAGCAAGACTGTAGGGCACGGTGACGCACCGTTTCTACTCAGCGACTGCACGGCGCAGTAATCTGTCTCTTTTTCGTTCGTCTTATTATCAGTGACGTGGTCATTTATATCCCCGCTTTCATTACGGCTTTAACATCCTGCTTGCTGCCCCAGACCTTATTTCACCATCGATCCACTGAGTACATGCAGTACCGCATGCTGAGCACTAGGGGTCATTGTTACACTGGCGATCTTCCACACTTCTATAATAAGTCTCAACTCGCCCCTGAATCATAATGGTCACGACAATGTAAATATGAGTAGGCATATATTAAGTTTATTACCCATGGTACCATCTCATTCAGACTCCCAATGTACTTATATGAGGCATCTTTTTTTTTTTTGTTCTTTGTCATTTAAGTTTGAGTTCCAAACCAAGGTGTCAGATAGCTGGCGCTCTTGTGTGTGTGTGTGTGTGCGTGTGTGTGTGTGTGTGTGTGTGTCAGTATAGGAGACTCCAATAGAGAGAAGATGGAGTGAGTGACTGAGAGAGGAGGGTGCTAGCAGGGTAAGGAAGTGAAACTAATGCTGTTTTCAGACTGTCATAAAAGGCGACTGGGGAGTGGTGGCGGGGGGGGTGGGGGGGGGGGGAGGAGGGCTGGGGGGAGTGGAGGGCGGGGGGCAGACTGAAGCACTGCGTAGGAGAAAAGCTTATTTCTGCTGATGACAATATCTACAACCCCCGCTGAGTGCGATTACGCTGTGAAGGTGACTCCGGCGACCAGGTAGGGCTGGCAGCAGATCCAGGGCTGCGTGTCCCAGGCAGGAACCCAGCCAGGGCTGACTGTGCTCCAGAGCCCTGATCAGGCCACTGGATCTACATCACTGGAGCTTTCATTTTCTAAGTACCGGCTAGGGTTGCCAGGTGTGGAATTTGTCGAAACTGGACAACATGTTGGAAGTGTAATTGCGAACCAGTCTGGGAGCTGTCAGACTAGGGGGTGGGACTGAGGTTTGGAGGGCCTCAGACACACACACACACACACA
>NC_083768.1:10574890-10582390 GCF_963514075.1 Conger conger
GTAAAAAAACCCCCCAAAAAAACCTGAAACAGATTACAGCAAGTGACCGTTGTGACCAGACTCCAAGCTAAGTGAACCGAAGATCAAAGTATAACTAACCACAACGGCATCGGTTACTACTCTCTATCAGGCATATCTATCACAAGAGAGAGAAAGAGAGAGAGAGATAGAGGTTGTTTAGTTTTCTTTCTACCCATTTTCTTTTTTCTACCTTCTCTCATCTTTATCTCGTCCTTTCATCACTCCAGTTACGCTTGTAAATAAATAGCTTGTGATCTATATCACAGGGCTCCTGTTCAAGGCATGAACTTTACCCCTGGCGGGACAGCCCTTACCCAGGAACCACTTCAAGCAAGAGATATGATCCTTTGAGGGATAAAAGAGGTTGGCTCGTTTTTCGTTAAGTTTGGAGGGGAGAGCCGCGGCCCCCCCCGCTCTAGACGCGGCGAGTCCGAGGCTCTCCGGAGCCTTCCGCCCGTCGCCTGACATTCCAAAGACACACCGCGCGCTGCGGGACTGTCGGTGATGTCACAGGGCCCTAATCGATCAGCCATTTTCTTATCCCGCTGTAAGTGACCTACTCAATTGTCTGGGTGACATTTGAAAGGGTGTACGTGTATGCGCATGCGTGCGTGCATGTGTGTGAGTGTGTACGTGTGTGTGGTTGTGTGTGCATGCGTGCATGTGTGTGAGTGTGTACGTGTGTGTGGTTGTGCGAGTGTGTGTGTGTGTGAGTGTGTGTGTGTGTGTATGTGCGTGAGTGTGTATGTGTGTGTGAGTGGTTGTGTGTGTGTGCGTGAGTGTGTATGTGTGTGTGTGTGGTTGTGTATGTGTGTGTGTGCGTGTGCGAGTGTGTGTGTGCGTGCGTGCATGAGTGTATGTGTGTGTGTGGGGCCTGTCTGGTCCAGTCTGCTTTGCACAGACCGGGGGCCTCTTAACTGCATTTGTCATCTGCTAATGATCACCCACAAAGAGGATGCTCTGGGGAGCTTCATGGAGCAAGGCGGAGCTCGTGATGATTTGGGATACTTTAATGAGAGCCAGGGGGTGCCCCCCTCCCGACCAGAGCTACACCCCGTCTTCTGGAGCGGGAGAGAGGGTGCTGAGAAACAGGCCTCTTCCACAAACCCCCCCGAGATCCTCTCGTTCTCCGGGCCCGTCTGGGAGGACTGCTCATCTCCTTGGCTCTCGAGGAGCTGTATCTCATTTCTTTCATTTATTTAGCAGTTTTCTTTAGACCGACCCCACCATTTTATCCCCCTTAAGTTCAGGTACCTGAATGCCGGCTGTTTGTCTTCTGCCTGAGTGGGTATCTTCACAATCAGTCGTTGTTGAAACAGTAGCGTACTGTTATGTTTGATGTACCTGTGTTTGTCATTAATATGGAGTTTTTTTTACACTGAATTTCTTCAGCTACCAATACCCTATTGCGGTTTGTGATTTTTCCGAAATGACCTAATTATTTTCCATGAAAAATACACCAATAAATGAAAATTGATTATGGTCTGAGAATTTAAATCTTATCTATTTTACTTTTTTGCAAGTTGTACAGTTTGACTCATTTCAAGATTTGCCAATGTGGTATGAAAATGTCGCTTGTCAAGCAAACAGAAACAAAAAAGCTAATGTTTTCCACTCGAGATTAAAAGACTAAAACACTCGTTAAGACAGTCACTTTTTGCAGTGTACAAGAAAAGTCAGGGAATGCTTTTAGTGATTGTTTAGTGTCTGTAAATAGCCCATGGCCATTATTTCTATAACATATGTACTGTAATCCAATACTTAAAAAAAAAAACTTCTTTCTGTTCACCTTCAGAACTTTTGTCCTTCAGTTGCAAAAGATCAGTCCAAACTTATAAAAATCGTAACATATACACAACCGGGAAAAAAACCCCTACTTATTGGTCCAAAAAAAAAAATACATTCACTTGCAAAGGAGTCAATCAATCTTAGAGACACTGTTTTCTTTCAGTCAATGCAGTCCATTCACCCTGCATTTCAACTCCTCACACAATTGACTAGGATTCAAAACGCTGGACAGCGATTCAAAATGCCTAGGTCTGCTTCCACATGCCTCATTCTCACTCGCTGACGATTGAATCGCAAAGTGACTGATATGTTAATTCACATTTTCCACTAGAAATCTCAATAAGTAGGCCTCAAATCACTTCACAATACGCTGCAATATGCCATTCGGCTTGCTCTGTCTCATTGTCCGTCTCGAGTGGGAGTTCTTATTCTGATAGCCAACCAAATATGGAAGTTTCCATTAAACCTCCATCTTGTGTTCCTCCTGCATGCTCTATGCACTCCACTCTGCACACTTAACTATGAAGAGCTCTCCAGCTAATAATTAGTGCCTACCATTGTGCCAATGATGACACTTTACAGTAATACCCTTTATATGCATTCGGCCAAAATGCAAGAGAGGAGGGGGAGAGACTCCCCCGACTGCCATACTTTCAGCGGGTAAGTGTGGCCAAAACCCTCGCTCTCACAGCGAGGGACATTGCTGTTGACACCTTGCCCCTTTTTTTGGGGAAGGGTAAGGATGTACACCGAAAAAAAATCAATTCATACGACCATAAAACCCCGGTGGAAAGCTGGTGGATCATTTAGCACTGTTGACACATTACAAATGGTTTTCAGATAGCCAGTTGTGTTCCATTTAGTTTTAGGGCCTGTCGTCAGCTGTTATGTGTCGGACCTGAAGAATGACCGAGCACTTGCACTCTGTAGCATTCTACTGTATATTATCTGTCCACCGCCTAACTTCTGACAGTGCGGGCGCTTGAGGTGATTTAATCTGGTATGGTGGATCTGTTCTTCACGGCTTGTCCTCCGGTACCTTACGTAAGGACATCATTGGCCTGACAGTGACCCAAGAAAACATCTTAACCAGCCATTTCAGAGACCTCCTGGGCCATAATTCTGACAAGGTCTCGCCAACGCCGCCGCGCCGTTTCGCTAAAACACCGTCGCAACGTCTCGTTAACGTTGCGGCAACGTGTCGCCAATGCTACCGCGACGTTTTTTTGATAGCGCTGTCGCAACATATCGTTAACATTACGGCAACATTTCGCTAACGCCGGCACAACGTTACCGCACTGCAGCCTGCTGGCATGTCTTTTGAGCGCAGGTCGGCTGTTGACAGTAGAGGTCTGATGTGGGTCAATGACCCGTGTCTATGCGCTAGTCATGTGCAGGGTATGCCTTTCAAAACACAATTCACCAGCATTCAGTTCTCCCCCCTCTGACCCCCCGTCCTAGTGGGACGTTCGTGATTTCCTCGTCAGCGGTTGGAGGCCGCGAGAAGCCGAAACCCCATTTTGAAAAGCGTTTGATGTCTCGGTGTGCCCCCAGCAAACGCACGCCACACATTTCTCATTGCCTTGACCTTTGGGGTGATTGTGAAGTCGTCGCTACGGCATTCCAGACCATCCAGTTGGGACCGAATAATAAAGGGTAAAATCATGAACAGGAACGATTCCCACCACGGCGGAGGTCGTTCTACTCCAGGCGGAATGTCTGCGGGAAGCTCACACGGACGTGTGATGTGTTGACCTTGGGGGTAGAAAAGGAGTATTCAGAATCCTGCAGGACCCGACCTTCACACACCGCATGCCAGACACGGCTAAGATTGCAGTTCCTGAACAAGGTGGAAATGCAGACGCGAACGCGTGATTCTAAAACCCAACCGCACAGTTTACGGAATGGAAATGGCTGCCATTGTGCAACACAATAGGACGGGAGTTCCAGACGTTTTTTTGTCAGCTGAACCCCATTCAACCCAAATTATTTATCTGAAGTACCCCCCTTGACATTTTAAACCAAATGAAATCTTTCATCAAATGTCAGTAAATGCCACAGCGGGCTTCTTAGCACGCTTCATTTTGCTTTGAAAAAGCTGAATTAGTATTAGTGTTATTGTTGCTATGATTTAGTTTGTTTTTTCCTATTTATGGAACTGTTTTACAAATGAAAAGAAGCATTTAGGGCTCACTCAATAACTTCTATGCACTGGCACAGGCCTGCCTTTGTAATGGTACACCTGGGTTTCTGCACAGTTCATCAATCCCGTCGACAATCTTTGACAGACATACTCCCATTTCGTCTTTCTCCTCAAGCTTTGCTCTGTACATTGTTTCTATTGATCCCCATGTCGAAAATCCAGCTTCAAAGAAATACATGGTGGCGGAGGGCAAAATAACTTTCAAGGTTTTGTGTGTGTGTGTGTGTGTGTGTGCGTGTGTGTGTGTGCAAGCTCAAAGCACAAGGCTGAAATGGCACAGTCCACCCAAAATGATGTTCTGTCAAACTCACAGCTCCAGTACTCAGACTCACAAAAAAAGAAAAAGACAAAAAAAAAAATGCCATTACTGAGATTAATCCTTAATAGCTTGTCCTCCTCTGGCACATTCAAACTATGGCATGTCTCTGCTGGATGCATTCAGAAATGGATCCCTGATCCGGCGCTATTGAGTTTCTGAGTCCGTCTCCATTTCAGCGAAGAGCTGACTGTAATGGCCAGTGGGAACACTGACACAGGCAGGGATTGCCTGAGCGATGTGGGCCGCATCGGTCTCTCCATCGCCGAGGTCCGTTAAGCAGGAGAGCGCTGCCTCCACTCCGCATTCTCACTTCTTCATTCCAGCTCCTGACCTCTTCTGTAAGTCCTTTGATTTTGTCACACGAGGTCCGGTACTCAAGTCTACGGGCCCGGACGGCGTTACGGCCGTTAAGCTTGTTCCCCTAATCGAATGCGTCTGAGAACACATTTAGCATTCCGCGCGGGGTCCTGGAAGTGTCTGGCCAAGTTAGAGTTCAGATCAGACAAAACTTGGTGGTGTTGGCCAGCAGCCATCCCATCATGCACCCTGCCCCTGCTAACAGGTGTGGGCTTGCTTAATACTAAGTTGCTGCTGGAGGTAGTGTTGGTGGGCCAACAGGGGGTGATCTTCCCTTTGGTCAAATAATTCCAATACCCAGTGATGGGGGGCGCTGTGCTGTAGGAGACGCCGTCTTTTGGATGAGACCGAGGTCCTGACTTACTGTGGTCATTAAAGGTCGTCTGGCAGTCGTCTGGCAGTCGGAGGGTTGCCGGTTCGATCCCCCGCCTGGGCTGTGTCGAAGTGTCCCTGAGCAAGACACCTAACCCCAAATGCTCCTGACGAGCTGGTCGGTGCCTTGCATGGCAGCCAATCACCGTCGGTGTGTGAGTGTGTGTATGAATGGGTGAATGAGAAGCATCAATTGTACAGCGCTTTGGATAAAGGCGCTATATAAATGCCAACCATTTACCATTTACCATTTAAAGGTCCCAGGACACTCTGCGAAGAGTAGGTTCGCCGGTGTCCAGGTTAAATTCCAAACCTGGCTCTCAACCCGTCACCTAATCATCCCCTGATTTGACTGGCTAAAGAATTGTTCTCTCCCTCTCCACCTCAGCTGGTGTGTGGTGAGCGTTCTGGCACAAAATGGCTGCCATTGCATCATCCATGTGGGTGCTATACATGGTGGTGGTCGAGGCAAGTTTCCCCCTCACCACTGTAAAGCGCTTTGAATATGAAAAAATGCTATATACTGTAAATACGTGGTGTTATTTATATTATTAATTGTGCAATCTCAGCATGCGGCTCAAACGCTCGTGGTAAGAGATCCGTGGGAGAGCTGGTGTTCCTCCATATGCAAAAGCAGTCACTCGGTGATCGGCACCCATTTCAGAGCTCAGAGCCAAAATAATTCAGGTGCTAATGAAGTTCACCATTTCAACAACTGAGAGTTATGCTTTGTTCAAATCTGGGCATAGATCTATGTGAGCGCCTCTCAGTGAAACGAATGTGTTGACACAACATCGAGTGCGACGTGTTTATTTTTTATTTTTTGCAATGCATCCCTTCTGTTCCAGTCATTACTTTGTGCAGAGACCAACATACGTAGTCATTCCGCAGGAGAATCTTTGATTTGAGCGCTTCAAAAAATATCTGCCTCCACTGTTGTTTTCAGCAAAGTAAAACAACAACAACAGCAAAAAAAAAAAAAAAAAAAACTTCTGAAACATAATGAATAAAAACGAAAAGTCTTTTCGATTTCCCACATCAGCTGATTCGTACACTTGTGGTGCACACGCTGTGGTGGCTTTCAGCCTTCAATTAGCCGTGCCCCCATGTGAAATGACATTTGTGATATTCTCCCCGAAACTTCTCCAAACTTTGCCCGCTCTTCTCCAAAGAACATTTCAGAAACGTCCATAGCACCAGGCAGCATGATTCACCAATTTTATATGCATAATTCGGTAACAATTTACATTAAGGTTACAAGAATTGGCATTGACTAATATTGTTGTTAACATGAGTTAATGACTTACAAATGCATTGATTAAGCATGTAATTAACTTTTAATTTGTGAATGTATTTCCTAACTCCCAACTTATGTATTATTTCATGAATATTTATACATTATACATAGGATAAGCGTACAATCAGTTAAGCATTAACAGATACATTAACTGGTTTTCTCATTCCAATATGAATTGGCATGAACTAATGTAGCTTAACTTTTCAGTAGTTAGTAGTTAACAACTACATTTGTTCAAGCCAATTCATGTAACCTTATTGTAAAGTGTTACCCATAATTCTTACATTTTTCAATGAGTTGGAGCATCGCAGTTTATATGCTTGTAGTGAGCCACCATCTAGGTATTCTGGTGAAAACCCAGCTACATTTGGTTGAAAAGCAAAGCCTTCTAGCCGACAATGGATGTAGCCAGGCTGTATCTAGGTGAAACGTTTATGTTTGTATTGCAGTTAACCCATTGTGTCCATATATGTCCAGGCATCTCTCAACCTACATTCCCACCCCCCAACCCCCTCGCTGGGATCACAGGATGTCGATGTCCTTTGGGTGCGCTCAAAAACCCTGCCTTCTTTATTCACTGGTTCTGCAGCTGGTAAAATGTGACTAATCTTGCCCTGCAATATTCGACAGGTTCTGCAGGACAGTGCCTGAATGCTTAGTTGACAAGTATTGTCTGAAAACCCCCCCCCCCCAAAAAAACTCTTTCATTCTCTTGATTCAGAAGCTACTCCAAACAAATTACATGCTTAGAATATTCAACTGGTTTCCCAACTGGGTCTGAGTGTTTAGTTTCCAAGTCATTCTTGGAAATTCTTTTGATTCACAAGCTCCAAAAAAAGAATTACAAGCTTGGGCAGAGGTTTAGCCTTAGTAATGAATCCAAATTTTAAGTAGGCCCCACTCCATACTGTAAGCCTGCTTTTCATGCTTTGGTGTTTTCGGTGGTTGGCTGACACCTCCTTCTGGGAATTTTAATGAACTAATAACAAATATGTCAGCTTTGGGAGGTTTCACTCCGGGCTTATGGATAACTATATTTAGCAAGAGAACAATGATTGTCAAACAACTGCCATTACACTGTATCCTAAATTAAGCTACAGTATGATGTGGTAATCACCGAGATTTGAACCACTGGGTTCTGGG